>NC_083704.1:64857500-64867729 GCF_033118175.1 Dama dama | reverse complement strand
ACCCTAACCCTAACCCTAACCCTAACCCTAACCCTAACCCTAACCCTAACCCTAACCCTAACCCTAACCCTAACCCTAACCCTAACCCTAACCCTAACCCTAACCCTAACCCTAACCCTAACCCTAACCCTAACCCTAACCCTAACCCTAACCCTAACCCTAACCCTAACCCTAACCCTAACCCTAACCCTAACCCTAACCCTAACCCTAACCCTAACCCTAACCCTAACCCTAACCCTAACCCTAACCCTAACCCTAACCCTAACCCTAACCCTAACCCTAACCCTAACCCTAACCCTAACCCTAACCCTAACCCTAACCCTAACCCTAACCCTAACCCTAACCCTAACCCTAACCCTAACCCTAACCCTAACCCTAACCCTAACCCTAACCCTAACCCTAACCCTAACCCTAACCCTAACCCTAACCCTAACCCTAACCCTAACCCTAACCCTAACCCTAACCCTAACCCTAACCCTAACCCTAACCCTAACCCTAACCCTAACCCTAACCCTAACCCTAACCCTAACCCTAACCCTAACCCTAACCCTAACCCTAACCCTAACCCTAACCCTAACCCTAACCCTAACCCTAACCCTAACCCTAACCCTAACCCTAACCCTAACCCTAACCCTAACCCTAACCCTAACCCTAACCCTAACCCTAACCCTAACCCTAACCCTAACCCTAACCCTAACCCTAACCCTAACCCTAACCCTAACCCTAACCCTAACCCTAACCCTAACCCTAACCCTAACCCTAACCCTAACCCTAACCCTAACCCTAACCCTAACCCTAACCCTAACCCTAACCCTAACCCTAACCCTAACCCTAACCCTAACCCTAACCCTAACCCTAACCCTAACCCTAACCCTAACCCTAACCCTAACCCTAACCCTAACCCTAACCCTAACCCTAACCCTAACCCTAACCCTAACCCTAACCCTAACCCTAACCCTAACCCTAACCCTAACCCTAACCCTAACCCTAACCCTAACCCTAACCCTAACCCTAACCCTAACCCTAACCCTAACCCTAACCCTAACCCTAACCCTAACCCTAACCCTAACCCTAACCCTAACCCTAACCCTAACCCTAACCCTAACCCTAACCCTAACCCTAACCCTAACCCTAACCCTAACCCTAACCCTAACCCTAACCCTAACCCTAACCCTAACCCTAACCCTAACCCTAACCCTAACCCTAACCCTAACCCTAACCCTAACCCTAACCCTAACCCTAACCCTAACCCTAACCCTAACCCTAACCCTAACCCTAACCCTAACCCTAACCCTAACCCTAACCCTAACCCTAACCCTAACCCTAACCCTAACCCTAACCCTAACCCTAACCCTAACCCTAACCCTAACCCTAACCCTAACCCTAACCCTAACCCTAACCCTAACCCTAACCCTAACCCTAACCCTAACCCTAACCCTAACCCTAACCCTAACCCTAACCCTAACCCTAACCCTAACCCTAACCCTAACCCTAACCCTAACCCTAACCCTAACCCTAACCCTAACCCTAACCCTAACCCTAACCCTAACCCTAACCCTAACCCTAACCCTAACCCTAACCCTAACCCTAACCCTAACCCTAACCCTAACCCTAACCCTAACCCTAACCCTAACCCTAACCCTAACCCTAACCCTAACCCTAACCCTAACCCTAACCCTAACCCTAACCCTAACCCTAACCCTAACCCTAACCCTAACCCTAACCCTAACCCTAACCCTAACCCTAACCCTAACCCTAACCCTAACCCTAACCCTAACCCTAACCCTAACCCTAACCCTAACCCTAACCCTAACCCTAACCCTAACCCTAACCCTAACCCTAACCCTAACCCTAACCCTAACCCTAACCCTAACCCTAACCCTAACCCTAACCCTAACCCTAACCCTAACCCTAACCCTAACCCTAACCCTAACCCTAACCCTAACCCTAACCCTAACCCTAACCCTAACCCTAACCCTAACCCTAACCCTAACCCTAACCCTAACCCTAACCCTAACCCTAACCCTAACCCTAACCCTAACCCTAACCCTAACCCTAACCCTAACCCTAACCCTAACCCTAACCCTAACCCTAACCCTAACCCTAACCCTAACCCTAACCCTAACCCTAACCCTAACCCTAACCCTAACCCTAACCCTAACCCTAACCCTAACCCTAACCCTAACCCTAACCCTAACCCTAACCCTAACCCTAACCCTAACCCTAACCCTAACCCTAACCCTAACCCTAACCCTAACCCTAACCCTAACCCTAACCCTAACCCTAACCCTAACCCTAACCCTAACCCTAACCCTAACCCTAACCCTAACCCTAACCCTAACCCTAACCCTAACCCTAACCCTAACCCTAACCCTAACCCTAACCCTAACCCTAACCCTAACCCTAACCCTAACCCTAACCCTAACCCTAACCCTAACCCTAACCCTAACCCTAACCCTAACCCTAACCCTAACCCTAACCCTAACCCTAACCCTAACCCTAACCCTAACCCTAACCCTAACCCTAACCCTAACCCTAACCCTAACCCTAACCCTAACCCTAACCCTAACCCTAACCCTAACCCTAACCCTAACCCTAACCCTAACCCTAACCCTAACCCTAACCCTAACCCTAACCCTAACCCTAACCCTAACCCTAACCCTAACCCTAACCCTAACCCTAACCCTAACCCTAACCCTAACCCTAACCCTAACCCTAACCCTAACCCTAACCCTAACCCTAACCCTAACCCTAACCCTAACCCTAACCCTAACCCTAACCCTAACCCTAACCCTAACCCTAACCCTAACCCTAACCCTAACCCTAACCCTAACCCTAACCCTAACCCTAACCCTAACCCTAACCCTAACCCTAACCCTAACCCTAACCCTAACCCTAACCCTAACCCTAACCCTAACCCTAACCCTAACCCTAACCCTAACCCTAACCCTAACCCTAACCCTAACCCTAACCCTAACCCTAACCCTAACCCTAACCCTAACCCTAACCCTAACCCTAACCCTAACCCTAACCCTAACCCTAACCCTAACCCTAACCCTAACCCTAACCCTAACCCTAACCCTAACCCTAACCCTAACCCTAACCCTAACCCTAACCCTAACCCTAACCCTAACCCTAACCCTAACCCTAACCCTAACCCTAACCCTAACCCTAACCCTAACCCTAACCCTAACCCTAACCCTAACCCTAACCCTAACCCTAACCCTAACCCTAACCCTAACCCTAACCCTAACCCTAACCCTAACCCTAACCCTAACCCTAACCCTAACCCTAACCCTAACCCTAACCCTAACCCTAACCCTAACCCTAACCCTAACCCTAACCCTAACCCTAACCCTAACCCTAACCCTAACCCTAACCCTAACCCTAACCCTAACCCTAACCCTAACCCTAACCCTAACCCTAACCCTAACCCTAACCCTAACCCTAACCCTAACCCTAACCCTAACCCTAACCCTAACCCTAACCCTAACCCTAACCCTAACCCTAACCCTAACCCTAACCCTAACCCTAACCCTAACCCTAACCCTAACCCTAACCCTAACCCTAACCCTAACCCTAACCCTAACCCTAACCCTAACCCTAACCCTAACCCTAACCCTAACCCTAACCCTAACCCTAACCCTAACCCTAACCCTAACCCTAACCCTAACCCTAACCCTAACCCTAACCCTAACCCTAACCCTAACCCTAACCCTAACCCTAACCCTAACCCTAACCCTAACCCTAACCCTAACCCTAACCCTAACCCTAACCCTAACCCTAACCCTAACCCTAACCCTAACCCTAACCCTAACCCTAACCCTAACCCTAACCCTAACCCTAACCCTAACCCTAACCCTAACCCTAACCCTAACCCTAACCCTAACCCTAACCCTAACCCTAACCCTAACCCTAACCCTAACCCTAACCCTAACCCTAACCCTAACCCTAACCCTAACCCTAACCCTAACCCTAACCCTAACCCTAACCCTAACCCTAACCCTAACCCTAACCCTAACCCTAACCCTAACCCTAACCCTAACCCTAACCCTAACCCTAACCCTAACCCTAACCCTAACCCTAACCCTAACCCTAACCCTAACCCTAACCCTAACCCTAACCCTAACCCTAACCCTAACCCTAACCCTAACCCTAACCCTAACCCTAACCCTAACCCTAACCCTAACCCTAACCCTAACCCTAACCCTAACCCTAACCCTAACCCTAACCCTAACCCTAACCCTAACCCTAACCCTAACCCTAACCCTAACCCTAACCCTAACCCTAACCCTAACCCTAACCCTAACCCTAACCCTAACCCTAACCCTAACCCTAACCCTAACCCTAACCCTAACCCTAACCCTAACCCTAACCCTAACCCTAACCCTAACCCTAACCCTAACCCTAACCCTAACCCTAACCCTAACCCTAACCCTAACCCTAACCCTAACCCTAACCCTAACCCTAACCCTAACCCTAACCCTAACCCTAACCCTAACCCTAACCCTAACCCTAACCCTAACCCTAACCCTAACCCTAACCCTAACCCTAACCCTAACCCTAACCCTAACCCTAACCCTAACCCTAACCCTAACCCTAACCCTAACCCTAACCCTAACCCTAACCCTAACCCTAACCCTAACCCTAACCCTAACCCTAACCCTAACCCTAACCCTAACCCTAACCCTAACCCTAACCCTAACCCTAACCCTAACCCTAACCCTAACCCTAACCCTAACCCTAACCCTAACCCTAACCCTAACCCTAACCCTAACCCTAACCCTAACCCTAACCCTAACCCTAACCCTAACCCTAACCCTAACCCTAACCCTAACCCTAACCCTAACCCTAACCCTAACCCTAACCCTAACCCTAACCCTAACCCTAACCCTAACCCTAACCCTAACCCTAACCCTAACCCTAACCCTAACCCTAACCCTAACCCTAACCCTAACCCTAACCCTAACCCTAACCCTAACCCTAACCCTAACCCTAACCCTAACCCTAACCCTAACCCTAACCCTAACCCTAACCCTAACCCTAACCCTAACCCTAACCCTAACCCTAACCCTAACCCTAACCCTAACCCTAACCCTAACCCTAACCCTAACCCTAACCCTAACCCTAACCCTAACCCTAACCCTAACCCTAACCCTAACCCTAACCCTAACCCTAACCCTAACCCTAACCCTAACCCTAACCCTAACCCTAACCCTAACCCTAACCCTAACCCTAACCCTAACCCTAACCCTAACCCTAACCCTAACCCTAACCCTAACCCTAACCCTAACCCTAACCCTAACCCTAACCCTAACCCTAACCCTAACCCTAACCCTAACCCTAACCCTAACCCTAACCCTAACCCTAACCCTAACCCTAACCCTAACCCTAACCCTAACCCTAACCCTAACCCTAACCCTAACCCTAACCCTAACCCTAACCCTAACCCTAACCCTAACCCTAACCCTAACCCTAACCCTAACCCTAACCCTAACCCTAACCCTAACCCTAACCCTAACCCTAACCCTAACCCTAACCCTAACCCTAACCCTAACCCTAACCCTAACCCTAACCCTAACCCTAACCCTAACCCTAACCCTAACCCTAACCCTAACCCTAACCCTAACCCTAACCCTAACCCTAACCCTAACCCTAACCCTAACCCTAACCCTAACCCTAACCCTAACCCTAACCCTAACCCTAACCCTAACCCTAACCCTAACCCTAACCCTAACCCTAACCCTAACCCTAACCCTAACCCTAACCCTAACCCTAACCCTAACCCTAACCCTAACCCTAACCCTAACCCTAACCCTAACCCTAACCCTAACCCTAACCCTAACCCTAACCCTAACCCTAACCCTAACCCTAACCCTAACCCTAACCCTAACCCTAACCCTAACCCTAACCCTAACCCTAACCCTAACCCTAACCCTAACCCTAACCCTAACCCTAACCCTAACCCTAACCCTAACCCTAACCCTAACCCTAACCCTAACCCTAACCCTAACCCTAACCCTAACCCTAACCCTAACCCTAACCCTAACCCTAACCCTAACCCTAACCCTAACCCTAACCCTAACCCTAACCCTAACCCTAACCCTAACCCTAACCCTAACCCTAACCCTAACCCTAACCCTAACCCTAACCCTAACCCTAACCCTAACCCTAACCCTAACCCTAACCCTAACCCTAACCCTAACCCTAACCCTAACCCTAACCCTAACCCTAACCCTAACCCTAACCCTAACCCTAACCCTAACCCTAACCCTAACCCTAACCCTAACCCTAACCCTAACCCTAACCCTAACCCTAACCCTAACCCTAACCCTAACCCTAACCCTAACCCTAACCCTAACCCTAACCCTAACCCTAACCCTAACCCTAACCCTAACCCTAACCCTAACCCTAACCCTAACCCTAACCCTAACCCTAACCCTAACCCTAACCCTAACCCTAACCCTAACCCTAACCCTAACCCTAACCCTAACCCTAACCCTAACCCTAACCCTAACCCTAACCCTAACCCTAACCCTAACCCTAACCCTAACCCTAACCCTAACCCTAACCCTAACCCTAACCCTAACCCTAACCCTAACCCTAACCCTAACCCTAACCCTAACCCTAACCCTAACCCTAACCCTAACCCTAACCCTAACCCTAACCCTAACCCTAACCCTAACCCTAACCCTAACCCTAACCCTAACCCTAACCCTAACCCTAACCCTAACCCTAACCCTAACCCTAACCCTAACCCTAACCCTAACCCTAACCCTAACCCTAACCCTAACCCTAACCCTAGACCCTAACCCTAACCCTAACCCTAACCCTAACCCTAACCCTAACCCTAACCCTAACCCTAACCCTAACCCTAACCCTAACCCTAACCCTAACCCTAACCCTAACCCTAACCCTAACCCTAACCCTAACCCTAACCCTAACCCTAACCCTAACCCTAACCCTAACCCTAACCCTAACCCTAACCCTAACCCTAACCCTAACCCTAACCCTAACCCTAACCCTAACCCTAACCCTAACCCTAACCCTAACCCTAACCCTAACCCTAACCCTAACCCTAACCCTAACCCTAACCCTAACCCTAACCCTAACCCTAACCCTAACCCTAACCCTAACCCTAACCCTAACCCTAACCCTAACCCTAACCCTAACCCTAACCCTAACCCTAACCCTAACCCTAACCCTAACCCTAACCCTAACCCTAACCCTAACCCTAACCCTAACCCTAACCCTAACCCTAACCCTAACCCTAACCCTAACCCTAACCCTAACCCTAACCCTAACCCTAACCCTAACCCTAACCCTAACCCTAACCCTAACCCTAACCCTAACCCTAACCCTAACCCTAACCCTAACCCTAACCCTAACCCTAACCCTAACCCTAACCCTAACCCTAACCCTAACCCTAACCCTAACCCTAACCCTAACCCTAACCCTAACCCTAACCCTAACCCTAACCCTAACCCTAACCCTAACCCTAACCCTAACCCTAACCCTAACCCTAACCCTAACCCTAACCCTAACCCTAACCCTAACCCTAACCCTAACCCTAACCCTAACCCTAACCCTAACCCTAACCCTAACCCTAACCCTAACCCTAACCCTAACCCTAACCCTAACCCTAACCCTAACCCTAACCCTAACCCTAACCCTAACCCTAACCCTAACCCTAACCCTAACCCTAACCCTAACCCTAACCCTAACCCTAACCCTAACCCTAACCCTAACCCTAACCCTAACCCTAACCCTAACCCTAACCCTAACCCTAACCCTAACCCTAACCCTAACCCTAACCCTAACCCTAACCCTAACCCTAACCCTAACCCTAACCCTAACCCTAACCCTAACCCTAACCCTAACCCTAACCCTAACCCTAACCCTAACCCTAACCCTAACCCTAACCCTAACCCTAACCCTAACCCTAACCCTAACCCTAACCCTAACCCTAACCCTAACCCTAACCCTAACCCTAACCCTAACCCTAACCCTAACCCTAACCCTAACCCTAACCCTAACCCTAACCCTAACCCTAACCCTAACCCTAACCCTAACCCTAACCCTAACCCTAACCCTAACCCTAACCCTAACCCTAACCCTAACCCTAACCCTAACCCTAACCCTAACCCTAACCCTAACCCTAACCCTAACCCTAACCCTAACCCTAACCCTAACCCTAACCCTAACCCTAACCCTAACCCTAACCCTAACCCTAACCCTAACCCTAACCCTAACCCTAACCCTAACCCTAACCCTAACCCTAACCCTAACCCTAACCCTAACCCTAACCCTAACCCTAACCCTAACCCTAACCCTAACCCTAACCCTAACCCTAACCCTAACCCTAACCCTAACCCTAACCCTAACCCTAACCCTAACCCTAACCCTAACCCTAACCCTAACCCTAACCCTAACCCTAACCCTAACCCTAACCCTAACCCTAACCCTAACCCTAACCCTAACCCTAACCCTAACCCTAACCCTAACCCTAACCCTAACCCTAACCCTAACCCTAACCCTAACCCTAACCCTAACCCTAACCCTAACCCTAACCCTAACCCTAACCCTAACCCTAACCCTAACCCTAACCCTAACCCTAACCCTAACCCTAACCCTAACCCTAACCCTAACCCTAACCCTAACCCTAACCCTAACCCTAACCCTAACCCTAACCCTAACCCTAACCCTAACCCTAACCCTAACCCTAACCCTAACCCTAACCCTAACCCTAACCCTAACCCTAACCCTAACCCTAACCCTAACCCTAACCCTAACCCTAACCCTAACCCTAACCCTAACCCTAACCCTAACCCTAACCCTAACCCTAACCCTAACCCTAACCCTAACCCTAACCCTAACCCTAACCCTAACCCTAACCCTAACCCTAACCCTAACCCTAACCCTAACCCTAACCCTAACCCTAACCCTAACCCTAACCCTAACCCTAACCCTAACCCTAACCCTAACCCTAACCCTAACCCTAACCCTAACCCTAACCCTAACCCTAACCCTAACCCTAACCCTAACCCTAACCCTAACCCTAACCCTAACCCTAACCCTAACCCTAACCCTAACCCTAACCCTAACCCTAACCCTAACCCTAACCCTAACCCTAACCCTAACCCTAACCCTAACCCTAACCCTAACCCTAACCCTAACCCTAACCCTAACCCTAACCCTAACCCTAACCCTAACCCTAACCCTAACCCTAACCCTAACCCTAACCCTAACCCTAACCCTAACCCTAACCCTAACCCTAACCCTAACCCTAACCCTAACCCTAACCCTAACCCTAACCCTAACCCTAACCCTAACCCTAACCCTAACCCTAACCCTAACCCTAACCCTAACCCTAACCCTAACCCTAACCCTAACCCTAACCCTAACCCTAACCCTAACCCTAACCCTAACCCTAACCCTAACCCTAACCCTAACCCTAACCCTAACCCTAACCCTAACCCTAACCCTAACCCTAACCCTAACCCTAACCCTAACCCTAACCCTAACCCTAACCCTAACCCTAACCCTAACCCTAACCCTAACCCTAACCCTAACCCTAACCCTAACCCTAACCCTAACCCTAACCCTAACCCTAACCCTAACCCTAACCCTAACCCTAACCCTAACCCTAACCCTAACCCTAACCCTAACCCTAACCCTAACCCTAACCCTAACCCTAACCCTAACCCTAACCCTAACCCTAACCCTAACCCTAACCCTAACCCTAACCCTAACCCTAACCCTAACCCTAACCCTAACCCTAACCCTAACCCTAACCCTAACCCTAACCCTAACCCTAACCCTAACCCTAACCCTAACCCTAACCCTAACCCTAACCCTAACCCTAACCCTAACCCTAACCCTAACCCTAACCCTAACCCTAACCCTAACCCTAACCCTAACCCTAACCCTAACCCTAACCCTAACCCTAACCCTAACCCTAACCCTAACCCTAACCCTAACCCTAACCCTAACCCTAACCCTAACCCTAACCCTAACCCTAACCCTAACCCTAACCCTAACCCTAACCCTAACCCTAACCCTAACCCTAACCCTAACCCTAACCCTAACCCTAACCCTAACCCTAACCCTAACCCTAACCCTAACCCTAACCCTAACCCTAACCCTAACCCTAACCCTAACCCTAACCCTAACCCTAACCCTAACCCTAACCCTAACCCTAACCCTAACCCTAACCCTAACCCTAACCC